>NC_091183.1:7043110-7048110 GCF_040958095.1 Procambarus clarkii | reverse complement strand
CTCACCATCACTACCACACTACTCACCATCAGTACCACACTACTCACCATCACTACCACACTACTCACCATCACTAACACACTATTCGTCATCACTACCAAATTACTCACCATTATCATCATCACTACCACACTACCATCATCATTCCTACCACACAACTCGCCATCACTACCACACTACTCACCATCATCATCACTTCCACACTTCTCACCATCATCCTCACAACCACACTACTCACAATCATCATCACTACCACACAACTTACTATCATCACTACCACACTACTCACCAACATCATCACTACGATACTACTCGCCATCACTACCACACTGCTTACCAGCACCAACACTACTCACTAGCATCATCACTGCCACACTACACTCTGTCATCACTATCACACTTTTCACCATCATAATAACTACAACACCACTCACCAAAATCATCACTACCACACTACTCACCAACATCATCACTACCACAATACTCACCATCTTTATCACTACCACACTTCTCACAATCATAATCACTACACTACTCACCATCATCCTTACTACCACACTACTCACCAACATCATCACTACCACACTACTCACCATCATCCTCACCATCATCATCACTACCACACTACTCACCTTCATCACTCCCACACTACTCACCATCATCACTCCCACATTACTCACCATCATCACTCCCACACTACTCACCATCATCATCACTATCACAATACTCACCAACACAATCATTTCAACACTACTCACCATCATCATCACTACCACACTACTCACCATCTTCATCACTAACACACTATTCACCAAGATTATCACTACCACACTACTCATCCTCACTACCACACTACTCATCCTCACTACCACACTTCTCACTATCATCACTACCACACTACTCACTATCACTACCACACTAGTCATCATCACTACGACAATACTCACTCTCATCATCCCCGCCACACTACTCGCCAACATCAGCACTACCACACGACTCATAAACATCATCACTACCAGACAACTCACTATCACACTACTCACCTTCACTACCACACTCCACACCATCATCATTACTACCACACTATGCACCATCACTACAGTAGTTCTTACTTTCACTACCACACAACTCACCTACAGCATCACTACCACACTACTCACTATTAATACCACACTACTCACGATCATCATCACTACCACACTACTCACCATCACCACCACACTACTCACCATCATAACTACCACACTACTTACCATCATTATTACTACAACAATATTCACTATCACTACGACACTCCTCACCATCACTACCACTCTACTCACCATTACTACCACACTACCCACCATTACTACCTGACTACTCAATATCACTACCACACTACTCACCATTAATACCTCACTACTCACCATTATTACCACACTACTCACCATTACTACCTCGCTACTCACCATCACTACCACACTACTCACTATTAATACCACACTACTCACCATTACTACCTCACTACTCACCATCACTACCACACTACTCACTATTAATACCACACTACTCACCATTATTACCTCACTACTCACCATTACTACCACACTATTCACTCACTACCTCACTACTCACGATCACTACCACACTACTCTCTATCACTTCCTCACTACTCACTATCACTACTACACTATTCACTATCACTACCACACTACTCACTATCACTACCTCACTATCACTACCTCACTATTCACTATCACTACCACTACCTCACTATCACTACCACACTACTCACTATCACTACCACACTACTCACCATCATTACCACACTACTCACTATCACTACCACACTACTCACTATCACTACCACACTACTCACTATCACTACTAACCATCATTACCACACTACTCACTATCACTACCCCGCTACTCACTATCACTATTAACCATCATTACCACACTACTCACTATCACTACCACGTTACTCACCATCGTCATCATTACCACACTACTTCACAGTCGCCGTCAAACTGCACTTGACAACTTGAGGATAAAGTCCTGTCAATGATGTGTATGGTGTTGGTAACACAAGTCGACGGGTGATCAAAATGGTGTGACGACCATGAGCATTTTCCTTTGCCTGCCCCTCTGGCCAGCCCTGGTGATCCTCTTGACTATATTGTCTGGCATCTAGGATATTAACACCTGCTGGACTAGCTGGACATCAGACTAGTTAGTTCTTACCAATCTTGAGTTATCTCAGCCTAACTTGATAGTTAAGACGACTGGAGCAGGGAACATGGAGCGTCTTGGGGCTCACGACGTGGCGCAGCTCCTGAGGAACGAGATAAAAACTCTGGGGTCTGGCGGCTACGGTACAGTGACCCTTGTTAACTGGCACGGAGAGCAGGCCGCACTTAAAGTGGCCAACTGTGCTGACCCCGCTAACAGCTTCAAGCGCGAAGCCCAAGTGCTGTCAGCGCTGAAGGGGGCTGGCGGCGCGCCCCTCCTACTGGGGGTGTCCCACGACTCCCCAGCTCTTCTCACCACATATAAAGGGGACACCAACCTGGACAACGTTATATGCGACCCACGATACGACGTAGTGCAGATTGGGTTCAAGATTGGACTAAAATTACTACATATCCACACAAAAGGTTATATCCATAATGATATAAAACCGGATAATGTTATGATTTAAGGATCACACGATCATCCAAAAATTAGCCTAATCGATTTCGGCTTGTCATGTAAGAGTGGTAAAACGATCATTGCGGAAGGTGACCCCGAGGATAAACCGACCTACGCCCCTGAAGTCCTGGCTGGTGAACCCAGCACCTTCGCCTCAGACGTGTTCCAATACGGGCGTCTAATGCAGGAGATCCTGGAGGTGACAGGTACCAAACATCCGGCACTAGTGAACTTGTTCCAGGAAGCGACACTGTCCAACCAAGACTGGCGGCCGTCCCTACCCAACCTGCTCCGCTGCCTACAGGACCACATCAGAGACACCACCACGGACTCCACCTACCACCGAGACCGCAAGAGGATTGATCGGTATGAAGCAAAGTGCGCCAAGTGGAGGCTTGAGAGTGGCGGCCTGAGGATGCCTAAGGAGCAGGTTATGAGGGACAAGGCACGGACAGAGGACTATTTACTCAGTATAAGGGAGTTCCATGGTATGCTTGCCCTGTGAGAAGGATATGTATGGTATCCTAGTCCTGTGAGAATGTATATGTATTGTATCCTCGTCTTGTGAGAAGGAAATGTATGGTATCCCCGCCCTGTGAGAAGGATATGTATGGTATCCCCCGCCCTGTGAGAAGGATATGTATGGTATCCCCCGCCCTGTGAGAAGGATATGTATGGTATCATCGTCCTGTGAGAAGGATATGTATGGTATCCCCCGCCCTGTGAGAAGGATATGTATGGTATCATCGTCCTGTGAGAAGGATATGTATGGTATCCCCGCCCTGTGAGAAGGATATGTATGGCATCCCCGTCCTGTGAGAAGGATATGTATGGTATCCCCGCCCTGTGAGAAGGATATGTATGGTATCCTCGTCCTGTGAGAAGGAAGTTTTTCAAAACATCACTAAGTTTAAATTAAAAGAGGGATTCTTTTTTTCTACATTTATTTAAATTTTTACTTTAATCTTATTGTAATTTTGTACAAGAATCTTTATTGTCAATTGTATATAAAACCTTCGCTGTACATTTATTTTTGTAAATAAATTATGTTATTAATATGTGTGTGTGTGTACTCACCTAGTTGTACTCACCTAGTTGTGTTTGCGGGGGTTGAGCTCTGGCTCTTTGGTCCCGCCTCTCAACCGTCAATCAACAGGTGTACAGATTCCTGAGCCTATCGGGCTCTATCATATCTACACTTGAAACCGTGTATGGAGTCAGCCTCCACCACATCTCTTCCTAATGCATTCCATTTGTCCACCACTCTGACACTAAAAAAGTTCTTTCTAATATCTCTGTGGCTCATTTGGGCACTCAGTTTCCCCTTTTGTTATATAGGCTGTCTTTATCTACCCTATCAATTCCCTTCAGAATCTTGAATGTGGTGATCATGTCCCCCCTAACTCTTCTGTCTTTCAGCGAAGTGAGGTTTAATTCCCGTAGTCTCTCCTCGTAGCTCATACCTCTCAGCTCGGGTACTAGTCTGGTGGCAAACCTTTGAACCTTTTCCAGTTTAGTCTTATCCTTGACTAGATATGGACTCCATTCAGGGGCTGCATACTCCAGGATTGGCCTGACATATGTGGTATACAAAGTTCTGAATGATTCTTTACACAAGTTTCTGAATGCCGTTCGTATGTTGGCCAGCCTGGCATATGCCGCTGATGTTATCCGCTTGATATGTGCTGCAGGAGAGAGATCTGGCGTGATATCAACCCCCAAGTCTTTTTCCTTCTCTGACTCCTGAAGAATTTCGTCTCCCAGATGATACCTGGTATCTGGCCTCCTGCTCCCTACACCTATCTTCATTACATTACATTTGGTTGGGTTAAACTCTAAAAACCATTTGTTCAACCATTCCTTCAGATTGTCTAAATCTTCTTGAAGCCTCAAACAGTCCTCTTCTGTTTTAATCCTTCTCATAATTTTAGCATCGTCTGCAAACATTGAGAGAAATGAATCGATACCCTCTGGGAGATCATTTACATATATCAGAAACAAGATAGGACCGAGTACAGAGCCCTGTGGGACTCCACTGGTGACTTCACGCCAATCGGAGGTCTCACCCCTCACCGTAACTCTCTGCTTCCTATTGCTTAGATACTCCCTTATCCACTGGAGCACCTTACCAGCTACACCTGCCTGTCTCTCCAGCTTATGTACCAGCCTCTTATGCGGTACTGTGTCAAAGGCTTTCCGATAGTCCAAGAAATGCAGTCCGCCCAGCCCTCTCTTTCTTGCTTAATCTTTGTCACCTGATCGTAGAATTCTATCAAGCCTGTAAGGCAAGATTTACCCTCCCTGAACCCATGTTGGCGATTTGTCACGAA
>NC_091183.1:7003110-7038110 GCF_040958095.1 Procambarus clarkii | reverse complement strand
AACTACAGCAGACTCTACCTTTGAATGCAACTAGCTAGATGTAATGCTGATCTATCAACCCGTTCTCGCAAATTCGTAAAGTCAGTATTGACTTATTAACTACGTGCATAGGTGATATACTAAACATAATAGATACCCCTAAAAAGATTCATAGAAAACACCGACCTAACCTAACCTTGTTAGTATCTTAAGATAAGCATCTTATTGCTTTGTAATTACAATTATTACTTAACCTATACCTATTATAGGTTAGGTAATAATTGTAATTACAAAGCAATAAGATGCTTATCTTAAGATACTAACAAGGTTAGGTAAGGTCAGTGTTTTCTATGAATCTTTTTAAGGGTATCTATTATGTTAAGTATGTCACCTATGCACATATTTAATAAGTCAATATTGACTTATTAAATTTGCGAGAACGGGTTGGATCTATATAGGGAGAGGGTGAGAGTGGTCATCAACTTCCCTCAGTTGATGACCAGTCCACACTGAATTCTCCTCCCTCTCCTTACCACAAGGTTGGAGGGGGGGGGGGTATTCCTGCGTCAGGTTCACTAAGTTTACTAACAAGGTTTAATTTGAACAACTAATCTCAGTTGCACTGAACCCCCCAGATGGTTGACCTCTTTTAAACTGAAGGTAATTGCATAGGCATCTTAGGAAAAATCTATTTCCAATTACAAAATGGCTATTTGACCCTTGAGAATTACCAAAATATGGAAGGCTTTGGTGACCCCTATGACCTAGGGTAGCACAAATCACTCCGCGACCGAGGCTAGTCCTGGCTAGTGACGTCACTGATGGTGACTTACTAAAGTATTCCGACAATTGAGGATAATCTTGATACTTTAAACAGAATACTATTGAATACAATTTGAACGAAGACTTGAATTTCTCTAAATTACTGAATTCTTTAAAATAATTTATTATATGTTGCTTTAAGACAACGGCGGCGGCCATTTTGTGACCTAAGTCGCTAATCCCAGATGCCTCGTGCTTCCAGAGTCAGGTCAACTACCCCTTGACACCAAACTTTCCAAACCCCCGTAGTCTATGAGAAACCATACTGAATAATTCCTACAAAAAACCTAGTTTGTTACTGCTGGAGGCAGCAACAACCCCCAGTGATCGGGCACGCCTCACAGCTGTGCAGGCTCCCCATGCAGGGGACTTCCTTTTGGCAGTCCCTATGTCTGCGACAGGCACACATCTTGATCCGCAGGAGCTCTGTATTGCAGTCGCTCTCCGTCTTGCTGCCCCTATCCACACTGTTCATAGGTGTATTTGCGGCGAGGCAGATGCTGAAGAATATGGATTGCATGGCCTGCACTGGAAAATCTGGTGGTTGGCACACTAGACACGACGAAGTCAATGACATCATTAAAAGAAGCCTTGCCTCTGCTCAGTGTCCAGCAGAGAGAGAGACCTGCAACCTACTGAACCATGATTCTGTTAACTTTGCCGGCCGACCAGACGGAATCACACTGCGCTCGTGGAAAGGTGGCAGACAGTTGGCATGAGACTATACTTGCGTATCCACCCTGGCAACCACATACATCAACCTCTCTGCCGGCCAAGCAGAAGCCGTGGCGACACACAGAGAAAGACACAAGAACAGGCAATTAGATCATCGGTTCAACTTTGTTCCAATAGGGTCTGAGACCCTAGGTCCATGGGGAGAGAGTGCAAGAAAGTTTCTTAAGGATCCTGGTTCCAAGCTCATTGATACTACAAGAGACCCTAGAGCGGCAAGTTTTCTCTTTCAGCGCCTCAGTGTTGCAATCCAGAGGGGGAATGCCCGCTGCATCCTCGGTTCCTGCCAGGCGTCGGAGGAGTTCGAGGAATTCTACAGCCTCTAGGAAGCGAACTTTTTCTTGTTTCTCTTAATGTTAATTTTTTTGTTATAAAATCAGATATGTAACTGTATAACCTTACATAATAAAGTGTACACCATAAAAAAGGGGGGTGGTAGGAGAAGCGAATACTCATACCTATTCAGAGTTAAATGGCAAGTTTTTTCTCAATGCATTGTGTTCCCTTCTTTGAGGTTGGTAGACAAAAGAGGATGGTAGCCGAGGTTAATTCCCCATACCCCTGTCGGCACTCTGATGGTAATCTTGGGCATGGTATTTTATCAAATCACCTCATTCTTTGGGGCACACATGAGGAACACAAATGCGAACAAGCCTGACCGGTCTTCAGGCATATATGCAACTGAAAACTCAGTTCTATATTATTTTTTTACCAAAAAGGGGTACCACTTCTGCTGCAAGTGTAGGGACCCATAGCCTCGAAGAAGAAAATAATGAGTACTCAGAGAAGACCTTGTGGATCCTCACTGAACACTTTGATATTTTCTTCCCCTACCACCCCTATTCTTTAAATTTGTGTGTATATATATCTAACTTTATTTTAAAATTTCATAAAACAAAAAAGGTCACAACATTGGTTACATGCAAGGTACTTTTACCCCAGGCACCAAGTGCCTCTGCCTCAGATATATATATATATATATATATATATATATATATATATATATATATATATATATATATATATATATTTCTATATATATTTTGACGGTGTTTCCCCCCGTATATTTCTCCCACGCCAGCTGTAGGAGTCATATCCACTTTTCCCGAACGTTCTCTACGTTCCGGTGAAAAATTTGACATATGTGGGAGCGTGGAGTGTTCTCACGTTGGCGAGAAATTCGCAAAAGAAGAGTGTTTTGGCCTGTTGTATAGGCCCTTTAGGACGCCAATACGGCGCCGGCCCCTCCGTTTTACCGCCAAAACGGTATGACGTCAGTGGCACCAGATTGGTCAAGAACAGTGACGTGGCACAGGGAGCCAATGAGAAACGCCCCTGGCATGTATGACGTCACGAGAGCAAGGAGGTCCGGACATCGCGCCCCGGTGGCGCCAGCAGTTTGATACTGCACGTCAAGGAGGTTGGACGTGCGATAGGGGATCCTGTCAGTTTGACAGGATCCCCCACCTCCGGTGGATTTACACATCACCAGTGGTCTGCCAGCACCTTGTGAGGTCTTCCTATATTCCATGTGTTTGACCGAAGTAGGAATTGACGAGAAATGAACAGCAAGTGCTCTAGTGACAAGTGCAGCGCAGGAGTGAAGTCTAGGCAGTGATGTCTGGAACGTCTGATAGCTTCACCAGTCGGTTGATGATGTAGCGGCTGGGCCAATCCACCATGAGGAAGCAGTTTGACACGACACGTCGAGGAGGTCGGACGTGCAATTGAGGGTCCTGTCAGTTTGACAGTTTACCCCACTCCGGTGGATTTTACGCCCCTACAACGAGTCGAGAGCCGGGACCAGGAGCTTCAGTTTAACTCTCAACAGAGGGCGAGTCCACATCATTGAGGAGGAAGTAGGTAATTCAGTTTTACCTCCCCATTCCTCTTTAGTCAGCTATTTTAGCCAGAGTATCTTCTATGTCATGAGCAGGGCTCACCAATGTCTATGTCATAGTAAGGTACAGTTGTGCAGAGAGATGCTGTAGAGAGCTCTCACGAAATATATATGTGGGTGTGAGTGCACCTGTGATTTATTGAAGAGATTGCTGTGTCGAGGACATTTACATTCATGTGACATTAATATTATAAGTTTGTGTCAGAGAATATATATATATATATATATATATATATATATATATATATATATATATATATATATATATATATATATATATATATATATATATATATATATATATATATATATATATATATATATATATATATATATATATATATGCGAACAAGCCTGAATGGTCCCCAGGACATATGCAACATATATATATATATGTATATATATATATATATATATATATATATATATATTATATATATATATATATATATATATATATATATATATATATATATATATATATATATATATATATATATATATATATATATATATATATATATATATATATATATATATATATATATATATATATATATATATATATTATTAAATATGACCGAAAAAGTAAGATTAATAATTCTAACACGAATTTTCTCTATCTTTCTTATGTTTCTTTTCACTGTTGATGGTAATTCAAAGATCAATTCTCCAAAATTCATTTTTATTTCTAGTCTGACGCGACACTTGAGTGCGTTTCGTAAAACTTATTACATTTTCAAAGACTTTAGTTTACAAACACATAACTGAAACTGAATAGAGCTTACATATCTTCGAGGTTTATATCTACATTTGGGTGAGGTATTGAATAGGTATTAAATTCAAACACAAGACAGAACACGAAACAATGGGTATTGAATGGAAGTAATTGTAGAAAGCCTATTGGTCCATATTTCTTGATGCTTCTATATTGGAGCGGAGTCTTGAAGTGGGTAGAATATAGTTGTGCATTAATTGGCTGTTGATTGCTGGTGTTGACTTCTTGATGTGTAGTGCCTCGCAGACGTCTAGCCGCCTGCTATCGCTGTATTTATCGATGATTTCTGTGTTGTTTGCTAAGATTTCTCTGGTGATGGTTTGTTTGTGGGAAGAGATTATATGTTCCTTAATGGAGCCCTGTTGCTTATGCATCGTTAAACGCCTGGAAAGAGATGTTGTTGTCTTGCCTATATACTGTTTTTTTTGGAGCTTACAGTCCCCAAGAGGGCATTTGAAGGCATAGACGACGTTGGTCTCTTTTAAAGCGTTCTGCTTTGTGTCTGGAGAGTTTCTCATGAGTAGGCTGGCCGTTTTTCTGGTTTTATAGTAAATCGTCAGTTGTATCTTCTGATTTTTGTCTGTAGGGATAACGTTTCTATTACCAATATATTTCAGGACCCTTTCCTCCGTTTTATGGGCTGTGGAAAAGAAGTTCCTGTAAAATAGTCTAATAGGGGGTATAGGTGTTGTGTTAGTTGTCTCTTCAGAGGTTGCATGGCGTTTCACTTTCCTTCTTATGATGTCTTCCACGAAACCATTGGAGAAGCCGTTGTTGACTAGGACCTGCCTTACCCTACAGAGTTCTTCGTCGACTTGCTTCCTTTCTGAGCTGTGGCTGAGGGCACGGTCGAGATAAGCGTTAACAACACTCCTCTTGTACCTGTCCGGGCAGTCACTGTTGGCATTCAGGCACATTCCTATCTTTGTTTCCTTAGTGTAGACTGCAGTGTGGAAAACTCCGCTCCTTTCCATGACTGTTACATCTAGAAAGGGCAGCTTCCCATCCTTCTCCATCTCGTAAGTGAAACGCAACACAGAATTCTGCTCAAATGCCTCCTTCAGCTCCTGCAGATGTCTGACATCAGGTACCTGTGTAAAAATGTCGTCAACGTACCTGCAGTATATGGCCGGTTTCAAGTTCATGTCGACTAAGACTTTTTGCTCGATGGTACCCATGTAGAAGTTTGCAAACAGGACACCTAGGGGAGAACCCATGGCGACCCCATCTACTTGCTTATACATGTGTCCATCCGGGCTCAAGAAGGGTGCCTCTTTAGTACAAGCTTGGAGTAGTGACGTTTTTCACCTCATCCACCTCACCCAAATGTAGATATAAACCTCGAAGATATGTAAGCTCTATTCAATTTCAGTTATGTGTTTGTAAACTAAAGTCTTTGAAAATGTAATAAGTTTTACGAAACGCACTCAAGTGTCGCGTCAGACTAGAAATAAAAATGAATTTTGGAGAATTGATCTTTGAATTACCATCAACAGTGAAAAGAAACATAAGAAAGATAGAGAAAATTCGTGTTAGAATTATTAATCTTACTTTTTCGGTCATATTTAATAATATATATATATATATATATATATATATATATATATATATATATATATATATATATATATATATATATATATATACATATATATATATATATATATATATATATATATATATATATATATATATATATATATATATATATATAATATATATATATATATATATATATATATACATATATATATATATATATATATATATATATATATATATATATATATATATATATATATATATATATATATATATATATATATTCTCTGACACAAACTTATAATATTAATGTCACATGAATGTAAATGTCCTCGACACAGCAATCTCTTCAATAAATCACAGGTGCACTCACACCCACATATATATTTCGTGAGAGCTCTCTACAGCATCTCTCTGCACAACTGTACCTTACTATGACATAGACATTGGTGAGCCCTGCTCATGACATAGAAGATACTCTGGCTAAAATAGCTGACTAAAGAGGAATGGGGAGGTAAAACTGAATTACCTACTTCCTCCTCAATGATGTGGACTCGCCCTCTGTTGAGAGTTAAACTGAAGCTCCTGGTCCCGGCTCTCGACTCGTTGTAGGGGCGTAAAATCCACCGGAGTGGGGTAAACTGTCAAACTGACAGGACCCTCAATTGCACGTCCGACCTCCTCGACGTGTCGTGTCAAACTGCTTCCTCATGGTGGATTGGCCCAGCCGCTACATCATCAACCGACTGGTGAAGCTATCAGACGTTCCAGACATCACTGCCTAGACTTCACTCCTGCGCTGCACTTGTCACTAGAGCACTTGCTGTTCATTTCTCGTCAATTCCTACTTCGATCAAACACATGGAATATAGGAAGACCTCACAAGGTGCTGGCAGACCACTGGTGATGTGTAAATCCACCGGAGGTGGGGGATCCTGTCAAACTGACAGGATCCCCTATCGCACGTCCAACCTCCTTGACGTGCAGTATCAAACTGCTGGCGCCACCGGGGCGCGATGTCCGGACCTCCTTGCTCTCGTGACGTCATACATGCCAGGGGCGTTTCTCATTGGCTCCCTGTGCCACGTCACTGTTCTTGACCAATCTGGTGCCACTGACGTCATACCGTTTTGGCGGTAAAACGGAGGGGCCGGCGCCGTATTGGCGTCCTAAAGGGCCTATACAACAGGCCAAAATACTCTTCTTTTGCGAATTTCTCGCCAACGCGAGAACACTCCACGCTCCCACATATGTCAAATTTTTCACCGGAACGTAGAGAACGTTCGGGAAAAGTGGATATGACTCCTACAGCTGGCGTGGGAGAAATATACGGGGGGAAACACCGTCAAAATATATATAGAAATATATATATATATATATATATATATATATATATATATATATATATATATATATATATATATATATATATGTGTGTGTGTGTCTATGTCTGTGTGTCTGTGTGTGTGTGTCTGTGTGTGTGTGTGTGTATCACGAAAATTAACACGTGATTAAAAATGTGACAGTGTCAGACCACAGAGGAAAATTGAAACAGGAATTTCCTTAAGTACTTTCGTATATTAATACATCTTCAGAAGAAGTGAAGATGAAGATATATATATATATATATATATATATATATATATATATATATATATATATATATATATATATATATATATATATATATAAATATATATATATATATAAAGAAATATAGGAAGGGAGTACCACCTCTAGCTGGAAGAAGGGGGACCCATAGCCTCGGAGGAAACCACGCATAACGCATTAGAGGGAATGTTTAGATCCCCTCCAATACAGTTTCTGTGTGCTTTTCTCCTACCACCCCCTTCCTTGAATATTTTTTGTGCTTTATTATGCATTTGATGGTTACAAGATATACATGGGTTGATACAAAAATAATAATGCAAAAAGGTGCTTAAAGGTTATGGATCTCTTGAAGAACACAACAATGGGAAACATTGATGAATGTCACAGACGGGTTCGATCATTGTTGCAAGTCAAACACTTCTTCGAATTCCTCTGAAGTTGGACTAGTGCCCAAGACGCAACAGGCATTTCCCCTCTGAATCGCAACACTGAGGCGCTGGAACAAGAAACTTTTTGCTCTCTGGTCTTTTGTAGCGCTGATCAATTTGTCCCCCAATTCCTTCAGGAACTTCAATGCACATTTTCCCCACGAACCGAGGGTCTCCGAGCCGATCGGAACAAAGCTGTAGCAGTGTGCTAGACCTCTGTATTTAATAATTTTCTGCGATTCCCTGAAAGAAGGGAATATATATATATATATATATATATATATATATATATATATATATATATATATATATATATATATATATATATATATATATATATATATATATATATATATATATATATATATATCTGAGGCAGAGGCACTTGGTGCCTGGGGTAAAAGTACCTTGCATGTAACCAATGTTGTGACCTTTTTTGTTTTATGAAATTTTAAAATAAAGTTAGATATATATACACACAAATTTAAAGAATAGGGGTGGTAGGGGAAGAAAATATCAAAGTGTTCAGTGAGGATCCACAAGGTCTTCTCTGAGTACTCATTATTTTCTTCTTCGAGGCTATGGGTCCCTACACTTGCAGCAGAAGTGGTACCCCTTTTTGGTAAAAAAATAATATAGAACTGAGTTTTCAGTTGCATATATGCCTGAAGACCGTTCAGGCTTGTTCGCATTTGTGTTCCTCATGTGTGCCCCAAAGAATGAGGTGATTTGATAAAATACCATGCCCAAGATTACCATCAGAGTGCCGACAGGGGTATGGGGAATTAACCTCGGCTACCATCCTCTTTTGTCTACCAACCTCAAAGAAGGGAACACAATGCATTGAGAAAAAACTTGCCATTTAACTCTGAATAGGTATGAGTATTCGCTTCTCCTACCACCCCCCTTTTTTATGGTGTACACTTTATTATGTAAGGTTATACAGTTACATATCTGATTTTATAACAAAAAAATTAACATTAAGAGAAACAAGAAAAAGTTCGCTTCCTAGAGGCTGTAGAATTCCTCGAACTCCTCCGACGCCTGGCAGGAACCGAGGATGCAGCGGGCATTCCCCCTCTGGATTGCAACACTGAGGCGCTGAAAGAGAAAACTTGTCGCTCTAGGGTCTCTTGTAGTATCAATGAGCTTGGAACCAGGATCCATAAGAAACTTTCTTGCACTCTCCCCCCATGGACCTAGGGTCTCAGACCCTATTGGAACAAAGTTGAACCGATGATCTAATTGCCTGTTCTTGTGTCTTTCTCTGTGTGTCGCCACGGCTTCTGCTTGGCCGGCAGAGAGGTTGATGTATGTGGTTGCCAGGGTGGATACGCAAGTATAGTCTCATGCCAATTGTCTGCCACCTTTCCACGGGCGCAGTGTGATTCCGTCTGGTCTGCCGGCAAAATTAACAGAGTCATGGTTCAGTAGGTTGCAGGGCTCTCTCTCTGCTGGACACTGAGCAGAGGCAAGGCTTCTTTTAATGATGTCATTGACTTCGTCGTGTCTAGTGTGCCAACCACCAGATTTTCCACAGTGCAGGCCATGCAATCCATATTCTTCAGCATCTGCCTCGCCGCAAATACACCTATGAACAGTGTGGATAGGGGCAGCAAGACGGAGAGCGACTACAATACAGAGCTCCTGCGAATCAAGATGTGTGCCTGTCGCAGACATAGGGACTGCCAAAAGGAAGTCCCCTGCATGGGGAGCCTGCACAGCTGTGAGGCGTGCCCGATCACTGGGGGTTGTTGCTGCCTCCAGCAGTAACAAACTAGGTTTTTTGTAGGAATTATTCAGTATGGTTTCTCATAGACTACGGGGGTTTGGAAAGTTCGGTGTCAAGGGGTAGTTGACCTGACTCTGGAAGCACGAGGCATCTGGGATTAGCGACTTAGGTCACAAAATGGCCGCCGCCGTTGTCTTAAAGCAACATATAATGAATTATTTTAAAGAATTCAGTAATTTAGAGAAATTCAAGTCTTCGTTCAAATTGTATTCAATAGTATTCTGTTTAAAGTATCAAGATTATCCTCAATTGTCGGAATACTTTAGTAAGTCACCATCAGTGACGTCACTAGCCAGGACTAGCCTCGGTCGCGGAGTGATTTGTGCTACCCTAGGTCATAGGGGTCACCAAAGCCTTCCATATTTTGGTAATTCTCAAGGGTCAAATAGCCATTTTGTAATTGGAAATAGATTTTTCCTAAGATGCCTGTGCAATTACCTTCAGTTTAAAAGAGGTCAACCATCTGGGGGGTTCAGTGCAACTGAGATTAGTTGTTCAAATTAAACCTTGTTAGTAAACTTAGTGAACCTGACGCAGGAATACCCCCCCCCCTCCAACCTTGTGGTGAGGAGAGGGAGGAGAATTCAGTGTGGACTGGTCATCAACTGAGGGAAGTTGATGACCACTCTCACCCTCTCCCTATATAGATCCAACCCGTTCTCGCAAATTTAATAAGTCAATATTGACTTATTAAATATGTGCATAGGTGACATACTTAACATAATAGATACCCTTAAAAAGATTCATAGAAAACACTGACCTTACCTAACCTTGTTAGTATCTTAAGATAAGCATCTTATTGCTTTGTAATTACAATTATTACCTAACCTATAATAGGTATAGGTTAAGTAATAATTGTAATTACAAAGCAATAAGATGCTTATCTTAAGATACTAACAAGGTTAGGTTAGGTCAGTGTTTTCTATGAATCTTTTTAGGGGTATCTATTATGTTTAGTATATCACCTATGCACGTAGTTAATAAGTCAATACTGACTTTACGAATTTGCGAGAACGGGTTGATAGATCAGCATTACATCTAGCTAGTTGCGGTCAAAGGTAGAGTCTGCTGTAGTTTTGTATAGGAAATTAGTTCATCTCATGCCTAAGTCAGGGAGTGTTAAGTATAGGGAGTGCTTTGATTTAGATTTTGTTTTAGATTTGAATAAATTATTTAGTTAGTAATTTGCATTTTTATTATTCCCATTTCATGTTTTCCATTGTCTCATTGTCCTTGACACGTGGTCCCCACGAGTCTGAGTCTAGTTGGGCCGCCAGCCCAACAACAATTAAGAGTTCAGCTATCCCTTTGTTTGTTTTAATTTACCACACTTAACGTAGATCCTCACACACCATCCTCAAACATCCATCCTCAAACACCATCCTCACACACCATCCTCAAACATCCATCCTCAAACACCATCCTCACGCACCATCCTCAAACACCATCCTCATACACCATCCTCAAACACCATCCTCATACACAATCCTCAAACACCATCCTCAAACACCATAGTACACGCACCATCCTCAAACACCATCCTCACACACCATCCTCATACACAATCCTCAAACACCATCCTCACACACCATCCTCATACACAATCCTCAAACACCATAGTACACACACAATCCTCAAACACCATCCTCACACACCATCCTCAAACACCATCCTCAAACACCATCCTCAAACACCATCCTCAAACACCATCCTCAAACACCATCCTCAAACACCATCCTCACACACCATCCTCAAACACCATCCTCAAACACCATCCTCAAACACCATCCTCAAACACCATCCTCAAACACCATCCTCAAACACCATCCTCACACACCATCCTCAAACACCATCCTCAAACACCATCCTCACACACCATCCTCAAACACCATCCTCAAACTCCATCCTCACACACCATCCTCAAACACCATCCTCAAACACCATCCTCAAACACCATAGTACACGCACCATCCTCAAACACCATCCTCACACACCATCCTCATACACAATCCTCAAACACCATCCTCACACACCATCCTCATACACAATCCTCAAACACCATAGTACACACACAATCCTCAAACACCATCCTCACACACCATCCTCAAACACCATCCTCAAACACCATCCTCACACACCATCCTCAAACACCATCCTCAAACACCATCCTCAAACACCATCCTCACACACCATCCTCACACACCAACCTCAAACACCATCCTCAAACACCATCCTCACACACCATCCTCAAACACCATCCTCAAACACCATCCTCAAACACCATCCTCAAACACCATCCTCAAACACCATCCTCACACACCATCCTTAAAAACAACTCGAGATGCTCCTGGACTAAAATTGAAACAGTCGAGGGATCGCTTGACTCTTTCATGAGTACGCAGACGATGGGTCATAATAACGGGGCTGAAGATATGATGACCAAACACACACCAGAAGACGACCACGTTTAGGTCCATTCTGGACCATTAAGAAGTAGTGTGGCTTTGTGGATGGTCGTTGGTGTGGCTCTGTGGATGGTCGTTGGTGTGGCTCTGTGGATGGTCGTTGGTGTGGCTCTGTGGATGGTCGTTGGTGTGGCTCTGTGGATGGTCGTTGGTGTGGCTCTGTGGATGGTCGTTGGTGTGGCTCTGTGGATGGTCTTTTCTCTCTCAAAATTACAATATTAAACAATTATCAACACACACACAAACACACACACACACACACACACACACACACACACACACACACACACACACACACACACACACACACACACACACACACACACACATCTCTCCTGCTCTCCCTCTCTCTCTCTCTCTCTCTCTCTCTCTCTCTCTCTCTCTCTCTCTCTCTCTCTCTCTCTCTCTCTCTCTCTCTCTCTCTCTCTCTCTCTCTCTCTCTCTCTCTCTCTCTCTCTCTCTCTTTCTCTTTCTCTCTCTCTCTCTCTCCCCCTCTCTTTCCTTCCCCCTCCCTCTCTGCCCACACACACACACACACACACACACACACACACACACACACACACAAGGACACACATGAGGACCAAGCATTTACTCAGAGGAAGTGAAACCCTTTACAATGTGTTTATAGAGAGGTTTATGACGAAAGATGAGCAAATAGCCCACAAAAATAGATGGCAACAACGACACCGAACTAGCCTTTCAGGTAGTCTCACCTCCCAGGTCACATCCCAGGTCACCTCCCAGGCCACCTCCCAGGTCACCTCCCAGGTCGCATCCTCCCCAACTCAGCCCTCCTATACCTCCCCCCCTGCCTCAGCCTCCCAAAACCCCCCTGTCCCTTCCACATTTGCACCTCCCCAACGATTCCCCTGCCCCTGCTACATCACACTTGTCAGCGACCCCAGTGGGTCAAGCCATGCCCTCCCCAAACCCACCTTCCCATCCCCCCTCCCCAAATACCCCTTCCTACTCCCCTGCCCCTTCTACCCCATTGACTTCAATTCCATCTACTCCATCCCAGCTTCCACTGCACCTCTCTTCCACTCACCCCCAAACCCCACCCAACCCTCACCCCTCCTATGCACCTCCAACCCACATTTAACCCCCTCACCTTGTGACCCCCTAACACCTTCCCCCATCTCCCTCTTCCCCTCTTCTACCCCAAAACCCCCACCTACCCCCAATTCCCCCCTAACTAATATACCCTCTCTTCCACTCCCAGCACCCATGCTCCATTCTCATCTCAGCTCTCCGCCCTCAGTATCCCTCTCCCCCCCAACCTCTCAACCTCTATCTGACTCTCAGTCTCACTCTATTTCTCAGCCCCCCTATGCTATTCAGACCCCTAACTTTCAGACCCATTATGCCCTTCATACCCCCCTAGATGCCCAGACCCCATTCGCCTACCAGGCACTCCCAGGCACCCCCCTAGCACCCCCCCACTCACCCCCACAGCCCCCACTTGCCCCCCAGACACCCCCCAGTTCCCCCCAGACCCCTGGTGAAAGGGGGAACTCTGACACCCGAGTTTCCAAGAAGAGTCTCAAGGTTTGGTACACCAATGCTGATGGGGTAGCCAATAAAGCAGAAGAGATAAAAGAAAGAGTTAGTGAGGCAGACCCAGACATAGTGGCAATAGTGGAAACTAAAATAAATGGTATGATCTCGGATGCAATCTTTCCAGAGGGGTACCAGGTGATAAGAAAAGAAAGGACACAGAGACAGGGAGGAGGAGTGGCACTACTAATAAAGCGGAAATGGAAGTTTGATGAGCTGGAAAATCCGGGTACCAATGAAAGCACAAGCTTCATACATGGAACTCTGACAGTGGATGGGAAGAAGATTGTAATCTTGATACTCTACAATCCCCCACCAAACAGTAGAAGGCCCAGGCAGGAGTACGAGGACAGCAACAAGACATGTATGGATGAACTGCAGAGGGCAGCAACTTTAGCGCATAGAATGAGAGCGAAGCTGCTGGTCATGGGGGACCTAAATCACGGAGAGATAGATTGGGAAACGAGGAATCCCCATGGCGGGGAAGAGACCTGGGGAGCGAAGCTGGTAGACGTTATTGACAGGAATTTCCTAACACAGCATGTGGAAGAAGATACTAGGGAAAGAGGAGGGGATACGCCCAGCCTATTAGATCTCATTATCACTCAGAATGTAGAAGACATCGAGCAGTTGGAACATGAAATACCACTAGGAGCTAGTGACCATTGTGTCCTAGTCTTTGACTACATGATGGAGTTTAAAATTGTGACCAAAGGACAAGAGGTCCGGGAAAGGAGACTTGATTACAGAAAAGGGGACTACAGAAGGATAAGGGACTACCTGGGAGAAGTGCAGTGGGAGGAAGAACTTAGAGGAAAAACAGTGCAAGGTATGATGAACCAAGTCATATTGAAATGCAAGGAGGCTGAAGATAGATTTATTCCAACAATAAAGGAAAAAAGCAGGAGGGAATATAATAACCCATGGTTTAATAGACAGTGTCAGGAAGCAAAGGTGAGAAGCAGGAGGGAGTGGAGGAAGTACAGAAGACAAAGGACAGAGGACAACAGGATTAGATGTAACAGAGCTAGGAATGATTACATTAACATAAGACGAGTGTCGGAAAGAAATTATGAGAATGATATTGCAGTCAAAGCGAAAAAGCAACCAAAATTACTACATAGCCATATAAGAAGGAAGATGTCGGTAAATGACCAAGTGACAAGACTGAGGAAAACAGAAGGGGCATATACAGAAAGCGACAAGGAAATCTGCGAGGTACTGAATGCAAAATTCCACGGAGTGTTCACAACCGAGCCTGAGCAGCTCCCTTTGTTAGAAGAGATTACCCAAGATGAAAGACTATCAGATATAGAGGTGACAGCAGAGGATGTAATGAAACAGTTGACAACACTGGATGCAAATAAAGCTGTTGGACCAGACAAAGTATCACCGTGGATACTTAAAGAGGCAGCGCAGGCTCTCAGCATGCCTCTGGCAATGATCTTTAATGAGTCACTTATGTCGGGAGAATTGCCCAGTTGCTGGAAGGAGGCAAATGTCGTACCGATTTTCAAAAAAGGTGATAGGGAGGAGGCACTTAACTACAGACCCGTATCACTGACAAGCATCCCCTGCAAAATACTTGAAAGAATAATTAGGCTAAGACTTGTTGAACACCTGGAGAGCATTGGGTTTGTAAACAAGCACCAACATGGGTTCTGGACAGGGAAATCATGCCTAACAAACCTTTTAGAATTCTATGATAAAGTAACAAGGATAAGGCAGGACAGAGAAGGCTGGGCAGACTGCATATTTCTTGACTGCCAAAAGGCCTTTGATACGGTACCGCACATGAGACTGCTATACAAACTTGAGAGGCAGGCAGGAGTAAGCGGAAAGGCCCTAGTATGGGTGAAGAACTACCTAACAGGAAGGAGCCAGAGGGTAATGGTAAGGGGCGAAAAGTCGGACTGGCGAACAGTAACAAGTGGAGTACCTCAATGATCGGTGCTGGGACCAATCCTCTATCTAATTTACGTAAATGATATGTTTACAGGAGTGGAATCATACATGTCAATGTTTGCAGATGACGCAAAATTAATGAGAAGAGTTGTGACAGACGAGGATTGTAGGATCCTCCAAGAGGACTTAAACAGGCTGCAGAGATGGTCAGGGAAATGGCTACTGGAGTTTAACACCAGTAAATGTAAAGTTATGGAAATGGGATCAGGTGACAGGAGACCAAAGGGACAGTACACAATGAAGGGGAACAGCCTACCTGTAACGATTCGAGAAAGAGACCTGGGAGTGGATGTGACACCTAATCTAACTCCTGAGGCACATATAAATAGGATAACGACAGCAGCGTACTCTACACTGGCGAAAATTAGAACTTCATTCAGAAACCTAAATGAGGAAGCTTTTAGGGCACTTTACACTGCCTACGTGAGACCCGTCTTAGAGTATGCCGCGCCATCATGGAGCCCCCACCTGAAGAAACACATAAAGAAACTGGAGAAGGTTCAGAGGTTTGCGACGAGGCTTGTCCCAGAGTTACGAGGGATGGGATATGAAGAGCGGCTGAAGGAACTGAACCTAACGACACTAGAGAAAAGAAGGGAGAGAGGAGATATGATAGGGACATATAAAATACTCAGGGGAATTGATAAAGTGGAAATAGATGAAATGTTCACACGTAATAATAACAGAACGAGGGGACATGGGTGGAAACTGGAAACTCAGATGAGTCACAGAGATGTTAGGAAGTTTTCTTTTAGCGTGAGAGTAGTAGAAAAATGGAATGCACTTGGGGAACAGGTTGTGGAAGCAAATACTATTCATACTTTTAAAACTAGGTATGATAGGGAAATGGGACAGGAGTCATTGCTGTAAACAACCGATAGCTAGAAAGGCGGGATCCAAGAGTCAATGCTCGATCCTGCAAGCACATATAGGTGAGTATATAGGTGAGTACACACACACACACAACTACACACACACATCTACACACACACCTCCCCCCCCCTCTCTCCCTCACCCGTTCTCTCCCTCACCCGCTCTCTCCCTCTCCATCTATCTCCCTCTCCTCTCTCTCCCTCTCTCCCTCCCGCCTCTCTCTCCATCTCCTCCCCCCCCCCTCCCCTTCTACTTTCTTCTCACTTCAGAGAAAGGGTCGGAAAATTTATCTCTCCCTTTATCACTCCCTTCTCTCTCTCTCTTTCTCTCTCTCTTTCTCTCTCTCTTCCTCTCTCTCTCTCCCTCCCCCATCCCGCTCTGCCCTCCTGACAAATCCTTTCACGGCACAACTATAGGAACAGGGTCAAGCATGGCAGCCAGAGGTACCAGGGGAACAGAGAAGAGCCAAGGTGATGAAATGAAGTGAATGTTCGCCCAGTTTCTGGAGGACATCAAGAGTGAGATGCAAGAAATGGTGCAGGAAATGAAGAACGAAATAAGCAACCTGAAAAGAGAGCTGACAGCAGCAAAGGAGGAGATTAGAGCCCTCAAAGAGAATGGTATCGAGGCTGAGAATCAGAAAACCATCCAGGGAGAAGGATCCAGGGAGAAGGTGGTAATAGTTTTTTGGATGAGAATGCCACAATAAAAGCAACATTTGCGGAAATACTAAAAAAAAAATAACTCTGAAGTAATGACTGCAGTGATGGAGGTGGCCATGAAAGCAGCCACCTCACAGGAGGCGGCACGCTCCACTAGCCAACTGCTGGAAAGGAACAGATCAATGGTTGCGGTGGGTATTAAAGAGCAGGAAGGCTCTAATAGGACAGAGTGGAATGACAAGGACAAAGCAGCAGTGAATGAACTACTAAAGGCACTAGACATGGAAGAGGCTGAGCATAGCATTGAGAAGGTTTTCAGGCTAGGTTGGTACAACAAAGACCGAGACCGAATGATAAAGATAGTGTTTACAAACGAGAGCACAAAGGAGAAGATTCTATCAAGGAAGAGCTCCCTGAAAAACGTGGGAAAATTAAAAAATGTATTCCTCCAGAGAGACATGACAAGGGAGGAGAGAGCCGTGGCGGCAGAAGCAAGGAAGAGGCGCAGGGCGAGAGGGGAAAACCAGGAAGTCACAGCTCCCAACACAACACCCCTAGAAGCGAGGGGGGAACCCACAACCAGCTACCCAGTAACACCAGTAGGGAGGACAACCCCGCCTCCATCCTATGCATAGAAAACCCCCTACCCCAAACCCTCCCTGCCCCCACTCAAATGTTCGGCCAAATCTCCCTCCCCCCACACCCAATCCCCACCCTTCTACCCCTCCCCTCCTCCCGAGTCCTCCCTCCCCCCCTTTCCTTCTCGTCCTCCCTCCCCTTTCACCCCATACCCTCCCTGTCCCTCCCCCTTCAGTGGAGCCCCCGCCCCTCATCCCAGTATCCTCTGAGACCCTGTTATCCACATCACAGGTCCTCACACCCATGGAACAGCCTCCCCCACCAGCAGAACACTCACCAAGGAGGCGATTTGAGAAGGGACAGAAGAAAGTGAGCCTCAAAGCGATGTACACTAACATAGATGGAATTACATATACAGCAAATGAACTTGGATAACGGGTACTAGAGGAAAACCCAGACATAATAGCCCTCACAGAAACAAAGATCACGAAAACGATAACAAACGCAGTGTTCCCACAGGACTATTATGTTATGAGGAAAGAGAGGGAAGGAAGAGGTGGGGGTGGTGTAGCTCTGCTGGTAAGAAAAGGCTGGGATTTTTGAAGAGATGGATATTCAGGGCTGTGAAGGTTTCAGTGACTACATAGCAGGTACCGTAACAAATGGAGGGAAAAAAATTATAGTCGTAGTCATATATAATCCACCACCAAATGACAGAAGACCTAGACAGGAATATGATAGAAACAACATGGCCACCATTAACATAATAGAAAGTGCAGCTTCTGTTGCTAGCAGGAATGGATCTGGACTACTAATTATGGGAGACTTCAACCATGGGAAGATAGATTGGAAGAACAGAGACCCGCATGGAGGACCAGAAACATGGAGGGCTAAGCTGCTGGACGTGGCACCAAGAAACTTTCTAAGCCAGCACATCAAAGAACCAACAAGAATGAGAGGAGAAGATGAACCAGCAATGCTTGATTTGATATTTACCCTAAATGAGTGGGATTTAAGAGAAGTTAAGATGGAAGTGCCCTTGGGAATGAGTGACCACAGTGTATTGAACTTTGAGTACCTGGTAGAGCTAGAACTTATCTCCCCCAAAAAAGAACTAGGAATCAAAAGGCTGGCATACCGAAAGGGAAATTATGAACAGATGAGAAGTTTCCTAAGTGAAATACCTTGGGACACAGACCTCAGAGATAAGTCTGTACAGGGTATGATGGACTATGTTACCCAAAAGTGTCAGGAGGCAGTAAACAGGTTCATCCCGGCCCAAAGGGAAAAATCCGAGAAGCAACAGAAGAATCCATGGTATAATAGGGCATGTATGGAAGCGAAGAAACTGAACAAAAGGGCGTGGAGGAACTTCCGGAATAACAGAACACCAGAAAGCAGAGAGAGATACCAGAGAACCAGGAATGAGTACGTCAGGGTGAGAAGAGAAGCAGAGAAAAGTTTTGAAAATGATATAGCAAACAAAGCCAAGACCGAACAAAAGCTACTCCACAGTCACATCAGAAGGAAAACAACAGTGAAAGAACAGGTATTGAAACTTCGAACAGGCGAGGACAGGTATACAGAGAATGACAGAGAGGTGTGTGAAGAACTCAACAAGAGGTTCCAGGAGGTCTTCACAATAGAACAAGGTGAGGTCACTGTGCTAGGAGAAAGGGAGGTAAACCAGGCGGCCTTGGAAGAGTTCGAAATTACGAGAGAGGAGGTCAAGAGACACCTGCTGGATCTGGATGTTAGAAAGGCTGTTGGTCCAGATGGGATCTCACCATGGATACTGAAAGAGTGTGCAGAGGCACTTTGCTTGCCACTCTCCATAGTGTATAGTAAGTCACTGGAGATGGTAGACCTACCAGAAATATGGAAGACGGCGAATGTGGTCCCAATATACAAAAAGGGCGACAGGCAAGAGGCACTT
This sequence comes from Procambarus clarkii, assembly GCF_040958095.1. Classification (NCBI taxonomy): domain Eukaryota; kingdom Metazoa; phylum Arthropoda; class Malacostraca; order Decapoda; family Cambaridae; genus Procambarus; species Procambarus clarkii. Next base: position 7,018,486 of record NC_091183.1, on the reverse strand, counting down.
AACTACAGGCCAGTGTCCTTGACTTGTATACCATGCAAGGTGATGGAGAAGATCGTGAGAAAAAACCTGGTAACACATCTGGAGAGAAGGGACTTCGTGACAAATCGCCAACATGGGTTCAGGGAGGGTAAATCTTGCCTTACAGGCTTGATAGAATTCTACGATCAGGTGACAAAGATTAAGCAAGAAAGAGAGGGCTGGGCAGACTGCATTTTCTTGGATTGTCGGAAAGCCTTTGACACAGTACCGCATAAGAGGCTGGTACATAAGCTGGAGAGACAGGCAGGTGTAGCTGGTAAGGTGCTCCAGTGGATAAGGAAGTATCTAAGCAATAGGAAGCAGAGAGTTACGGTGAGGGGTGAGACCTCCGATTGGCGTGAAGTCACCAGTGGAGTCCCACAGGGCTCTGTACTCGGTCCTATCTTGTTTCTGATATACGTAAATGATCTCCCGGAGGGTATCGATTCTTTTCTCTCAATGTTTGCGGACGATGCTAAAATTATTAGAAGGATTAAAACAGAAGAGGACTGTTTGAGGCTTCAAGAAGACCTAGACAAGCTGATGGAATGGTCGAACAAATGGTTGTTAGAGTGTAACCCAACCAAATGTAATGTAATGAAGATAGGTGTAGGGAGCAGGAGGCCAGATACAAGGTATCATCTGGGAGACGAAATTCTTCAGGAGTCAGAGAAGGAAAAAGACTTGGGGGTTGATATCACGCCAGACTTCTCTCCTGCAGCACATATCAAGCGGATAACATCAGCGGCATATGCCAGGCTGGCCAACATACGAACGGCATTCAGAAACTTGTGTAAAGAATCATTCAGAACTTTGTATACCACATATGTCAGGCCAATCCTGGAGTATGCAGCCCCTGCATGGAGTCCATATCTAGTCAAGGATAAGACTAAACTGGAAAAGGTTCAAAGGTTTGCCACCAGACTAGTACCCGAGCTGAGAGGTATGAACTACGAGGAGAGACTACGGGAATTAAACCTCACTTCGCTGAAAGACAGAAGAGTTAGGGGGGACATGATCACCACATTCAAGATTCTGAAGGGAATTGATAGGGTAGATAAAGACAGCCTATATAACAAAAGGGGAAACTGAGTGCCCAAATGAGCCACAGAGATATTAGAAAGAACTTTTTTAGTGTCAGAGTGGTGGACAAATGGAATGGATTAGGAAGAGATGTGGTGGAGGCTGACTCCATACACGGTTTCAAGTGTAGATATGATAGAGCCCGATAGGCTCAGGAATCTGTACACCTGTTGATTGACGGTTGAGAGGCGGGACCAAAGAGCCAGAGCTCAACCCCCGCAAACACAACTAGGTGAGTACAACTAGGTGAGTACACACACACACACACATATTAATAACATAATTTATTTACAAAAATAAATGTACAGCGAAGGTTTTATATACAATTGACAATAAAGATTCTTGTACAAAATTACAATAAGATTAAAGTAAAAATTTAAATAAATGTAGAAAAAAAGAATCCCTCTTTTAATTTAAACGTAGTGATGTTTTGAAAAACTTCCTTCTCACAGGACGATGATACCATACATATCCTTCTCACAGGGCGGGGGATACCATACATATCCTTCTCACAGGACGATGATACCATACATATCCTTCTCACAGGGCGGGGGATACCATACATATCCTTCTCACAGGGCGGGGATACCATACATATCCTTCTCACAGGACGATGATACCATACATATCCCTCTCACAGGACGGGGGATACTATACATATCCTTCTCACAGGGCGGGGATACCATACATTTCCTTCTCACAAGACGAGGATACAATACATATACATTCTCACAGGACTAGGATACCATACATATCCTTCTCACAGGGCAAGCATACCATGGAACTCCCTTATACTGAGTAAATAGTCCTCTGTCCGTGCCTTGTCCCTCATAACCTGCTCCTTAGGCATCCTCAGGCCGCCACTCTCAAGCCTCCACTTGGCGCACTTTGCTTCATACCGATCAATCCTCTTGCGGTCTCGGTGGTAGGTGGAGTCCGTGGTGGTGTCTCTGATGTGGTCCTGTAGGCAGCGGAGCAGGTTGGGTAGGGACGGCCGCCAGTCTTGGTTGGACAGTGTCGCTTCCTGGAACAAGTTCACTAGTGCCGGATGTTTGATACCTGTCACCTCCAGGATCTCCTGCATCAGACGCCCGTATTGGAACACGTCTGAGGCGAAGGTGCTGGGTTCACCAGCCAGGACTTCAGGGGCGTAGGTCGGTTTATCCTCGGGGTCACCTTCCGCAATGATCGTTTTACCACTCTTACATGACAAGCCGAAATCGATTAGGCTAATTTTTGGATGATCGTGTGATCCTTAAATCATAACATTATCCGGTTTTATATCATTATGGATATAACCTTTTGTGTGGATATGTAGTAATTTTAGTCCAATCTTGAACCCAATCTGCACTACGTCGTATCGTGGGTCGCATATAACGTTGTCCAGGTTGGTGTCCCCTTTATATGTGGTGAGAAGAGCTGGGGAGTCGTGGGACACCCCCAGTAGGAGGGGCGCGCCGCCAGCCCCCTTCAGCGCTGACAGCACTTGGGCTTCGCGCTTGAAGCTGTTAGCGGGGTCAGCACAGTTGGCCACTTTAAGTGCGGCCTGCTCTCCGTGCCAGTTAACAAGGGTCACTGTACCGTAGCCGCCAGACCCCAGAGTTTTTATCTCGTTCCTCAGGAGCTGCGCCACGTCGTGAGCCCCAAGACGCTCCATGTTCCCTGCTCCAGTCGTCTATACTATCAAGTTAGGCTGAGATAACTCAAGATTGGTAAGAACTAACTAGTCTGATGTCCAGCTAGTCCAGCAGGTGTTAATATCCTAGATGCCAGACAATATAGTCAAGAGGATCACCAGGGCTGGCCAGAGGGGCAGGCAAAGGAAAATGCTCATGGTCGTCACACCATTTTGATCACCCGTCGACTTGTGTTACCAACACCATACACATCATTGACAGGACTTTATCCTCAAGTTGTCAAGTGCAGTTTGACGGCGACTGTGAAGTAGTGTGGTAATGATGACGATGGTGAGTAACGTGGTAGTGATAGTGAGTAGTGTGGTAATGATGGTTAATAGTGATAGTGAGTAGCGGGGTAGTGATAGTGAGTAGTGTGGTAATGATGGTTAGTAGTGATAGTGAGTAGTGTGGTAGTGATAGTGAGTAGTGTGGTAATGATGGTGAGTAGTGTGGTAATGATGGTGAGTAGTGTGGTAGTGATAGTGAGTAGTGTGGTAGTGATAGTGAGGTAGTGGTAGTGAGTAGTGTGGTAGTGATAGTGAATAGTGTGGTAGTGATAGTGAGGTGGTGATAGTGAGGTAGTGATAGTGAGTAGTGTGGTAGTGAATAGTGTAGTAGTGATAGTGAGTAGTGAGGAAGTGATAGAGAGTAGTGTGGTAGTGATCGTGAGTAGTGAGGTAGTGAGTGAATAGTGTGGTAGTAATGGTGAGTAGTGAGGTAATAATGGTGAGTAGTGTGGTATTAATAGTGAGTAGTGTGGTAGTGATGGTGAGTAGTGAGGTAGTAATGGTGAGTAGTGTGGTATTAATAGTGAATAGTGTGGTAGTGATGGTGAGTAGCGAGGTAGTAATGGTGAGTAGTGTGGTAATAATGGTGAGTAGTGAGGTATTAATGGTGAGTAGTGTGGTAGTGATTTTGAGTAGTCAGGTAGTAATGGTGGGTAGTGTGGTAGTAATGGTGAGTAGAGTGGTAGTGATGGTGAGGAGTGTCGTAGTGATAGTGAATATTGTTGTAGTAATAATGATGGTGAGTAGTGTGGTAGTTATGATGGTGAGTAGTGTGGTGGTGATGGTGAGTAGTGTGGTAGTGATGATGATCGTGAGTAGTGTGGTATTAATAGTGAGTAGTGTGGTAGTGATGCTGTAGGTGAGTTGTGTGGTAGTGAAAGTAAGAACTACTGTAGTGATGGTGCATAGTGTGGTAGTAATGATGATGGTGTGGAGTGTGGTAGTGAAGGTGAGTAGTGTGATAGTGAGTTGTCTGGTAGTGATGATGTTTATGAGTCGTGTGGTAGTGCTGATGTTGGCGAGTAGTGTGGCGGGGATGATGAGAGTGAGTATTGTCGTAGTGATGATAGTGAGAAGTGTGGTAGTGAGGATGAGTAGTGTGGTAGTGATAATCTTGGTGAATAGTGTGTTAGTGATGAAGATGGTGAGTAGTGTGGTAGTGATGATGATGGTGAGTAGTGTTGAAATGATTGTGTTGGTGAGTATTGGGATAGTGATGATGATGGTGAGTAGTGTGGGAGTGATGATGGTGAGTAATGTGGGAGTGATGATGGTGAGTAGTGTGGGAGTGATGAAGGTGAGTAGTGTGGTAGTGATGATGATGGTGAGGATGATGGTGAGTAGTGTGGTAGTGATGATGTTGGTGAGTAGTCTGGTAGTAAGGATGATGGTGAGTAGTGTAGTGATTATGATTGTGAGAAGTGTGGTAGTGATAAAGATGGTGAGTAGTGTGGTAGTGAAGATGATGGTGAGTAGTGTTGAAGTGATGGTGTTGGTGAGTATTGTGGTAGTGATGATGTTGGTGAGTAGTGTGGTAGTGATGATTTTGGTGAGTGGTGTTGTAGTTATTATGATGGTGAAAAGTGTGATAGTGATGACAGAGTGTAGTGTGGCAGTGATGATGCTAGTGAGTAGTGTTGGTGCTGGTAAGCAGTGTGGTAGTGATGATAGTAAGTTGTGTGGTAGTGATGATGATTGTGAGTAGTGTGGTTGTGAGGATGATGGTGAGAAGTGTGGAAGTGATGATGATGGTGAGTAGTGTGGTAGTGATGGCGAGTTGTGTGGTAGGAATGATGATGGTAGTGTGGTAGTGATGATGATAATGGTGAGTAATTTGGTAGTGATGATGAATAGTGTGTTAGTGATGGTGAGTAGTGTGGTAGTGATGGTGAGTAGTGTGGTAGTGATGGTGAGTAGTGTGGTAGTGAAGATGAGTAGTGTCGTAGTGATGATGATTAGTGTGGAAGTGATGATGAGTGTGAGTAGTGTGATAATGTTGAGTAGTGTGGTAGTTATAGTGAATAGTGTCGTAGTGATGATGGTGGGTAGGGAGGTGGTGATGGTGAATAGTGTGGTAGGGATGATGTTGGTGAGTGTGAGTAGTGTGGTACTGATGATGATTGTGAGTAATGTGGTAGTGATGATGATTAGTGTGGTAGTGATGGTGAATAGTGAGGTAATGATGGTGAGTAGTTTGGTAGTGATGATGATGTTGACTAGTGTGGTAGTGATGATGATGGTGAGTAGTGTGGTTGTGATGCTGATGGTGAGTAGTGAGGTAGTGATGATGTTAGTGAGTAGTGTGGTAGTGATAATGATGGTGAGTAATGTGGTAGTGATGATGCTAGTAAGTAATTCGGTAGTGACGATGTTAGTGAGTAGTGAGGTAGTGATGATGATGGTGAGTCGTGAGGTAGTGATGATGTTGGTGAGTAGTGTGGTAGTAATGATGAGTAGTGTGGTAGTGAGTTACGAACCAGAGTCCATCGTCGGAGCACGGAGCAGTGACGTCAACGCCATCTGTGAGTCCGCTCCCAAAAACCCCCACAACATGGACAACGCCATCTAGTGATGATGGGATATGCCATCAATAGGCGCGGGATTCCTGTCCTGGTCGGCTCATGAAATAGCCGCTGCTGACCTCTGGTGAGGTGGCGCTTAGACAGTGAACGCCATCTATGGAGCGAAAAGGTGGATGTTTGTGTTTAAGCCAGTAAGTGATGTTTCCTTGTGGTTCCCATGTAGTGTCCCAGTACTGATGACGTGTCTGCTTTCACAGAGTCAACCTAGGACGGCTGTGATGTACTATGAATCAGTCTACCCAAGGAAGCCAAGTTCTCTTCACCAGTCTGCTTTGTAGAAGCAGTGAGCCGCCACCGGACGAGCACTACTGAGTGTTCAATTGTCTGCCTGAGGAGTGGCAGTAACGGGATTCGCCGTACCAGGGGATGGCTGGTGGAAGAGACGTCCAACTGTGGTGCCGACTGAGGGGAGTAACCAGCGAGTTACACGAGGCTCCTGCCTAGGGCTCGCAGCCCTAGTATTCGTCGTGAAGAGGCCTAACAGCGAGGCTGATTAGTACCTGCCAGCTACAGGCTGGACTGTGGTTGTGGGCCTTAACGACGGGGCACCAAGTGGAATTGTGATTTGGCTGGCCTGTGGCCAGGGTAGATTCATCGTGGTTTCCTGGTACCTCCAGAGGGTTGTGCCACGGAATAGGAAACCAGGCAAGACTGCACGGAGTGAGCGTCGCCAAGTATTCAGCGTCTTCAAAGGGAGACGAAGATATATATTGTGTAGTAATATTTCCCGTTTGTGACTTTTAATTTATATAGGTAGTGATGAAAACTACCACCATATGGTAGTTTTCCCACAATATGGTGGTGGGAAAAGAATTTATATATATATATATATATATATATATATATATATATATATATATATATATATATATATATATATATATATATATATATATATATATATATATATATATATATATGTTTCATTGATTATGACCGCATATTCTGTATTTATTATTTTCTGGTTTAGGGCTTCTATCCCTCTAACTATTTTCTTAGCATCAGGGCTTAATTGGAATAGGAGTTCTCCAAAACTCATTTTCGTACTTTTAAGGTGAAGAAAAGAAGTGATTTACTATAGAGTGTATTACACTTATTTGTATAATTTGCACGACGTTTCGAACCTCCATGGTTCATTCTCAAGTGAACAATCTTACAATACTAGTTGATTTTATACCCGCATTAGGTCAGGTGATAATACAATGAAGGCGAAAAACATGGGGGGATACATAAGGGATAAACATAGGGGCTGCAGAAGGCTTATTGGCCCATACGAGGCATCTCCTATCTAAACACAAAGATTAATCCAGTGTAATTGGCCTGTTATGTTGGGCATTGTCTTCTGTGTTGGCATCGATATGTTCTTGTCTTGTCCTTACTCTCATGGTGGGTAGAGTAAATAGTTCCGTGATTTGGGTGTTCATGGTAGGTCGCTCTATTCTTATGTGAATTGCCTCAAGAATTTGTAATCTTCTTGAATCTTGGGTTTTATCTATTATGCAAGTATTCTTGTTCAACATTTCTCTTGTTAGAGTAATGTCATGGGCTTGTCTCATGTGATTCCTAGGGGCACCAGATTGAAGATGGCATGTCAAACGCCTCGTCAGCTTGGTCGACGTCATACCTATGTACTTACATTGAAGGTTACATCCTTCGTGGGGGCAAGTGTACATGTATACAACGCTTGACTGCTGTAGAGGGTTCTCCGTCGGCTTCGGGCTGTTTTTGATAAGGAGTTCGGAAGTCTTCTTGGTTTTGTAGAATATTATCAGGTTTATGTTTTGGTTAGGAGTAGTGCCTTTTACTCCTTTACGGATTATTTCTTTCATTATTCTTTCCTCTTTTATATGTTCACTGTGCATGGTTGATTTGTAATATAATTTTATTGGGGGTGTTGTGGTTTCACCTGGCAAAAAAAAAAAAAAAAAAAAAAAAAATCAATGAACTCCTAACTCCATACACTCCAAGTAAGTTTAGTCTACAATCATCAGCAGATTTCCTAGAATTGATCAAATCTACCCAGCCCGATGGAATCATCGCTTCCCTGGACGTTGAATCCCTTTTTACCAACGTCCCAGTCGAAACAACCATAGGAACGATACTGGACAGAGTATACAGAGACGAGAGCACCCCCAAATTAGACATACCTGAGCCACACTTGAAAAGTCTTCTCGAAGCATGTACAAAGGAAGCCCCTTTCATCAGTCCACAAGGAGACATGTATTTACAGATAGACGGAGTAGCAATGGGCTCCCCCTTAGGAGTTTTATTTGCTAATTTTTATATGGGAACCATCGAAGATAGGGTCTTCAGTAGCAGACAAAAACCAACTGTATACTGCCGTTATGTAGATGACATATTCGTAATAGTAAAAGACTCAGATGAACTAATTGACCTAAAAAGACACCTAGAGAGAGAGTCAGTACTCCGATTTACACATGAAAATAGTGAAAATAACAGTCTGCCATTCTTGGATGTACTAATAACAAAAACAGGAACCTCTTTAAGCACCAACGTATATACCAAGCCCACCAACATAGGATTATACCTGAACGGTAGAAGTGAGTGCCCCCAAAGATACAAAGCCAGTGTTCTCAATGCTTATATTCGTCGAGCGCTTACCCACTGCTCTGAATGGAGCAACGTGAGTAGAGAGTTTGAAAGAGTAACTCAGGTATTGGTGAACAACGGATATAGCAACGCGGAAATAAACGCTGCTATAAGAAGACACTTGGACCGTTGGTATAATTCAGAACCTAGAACAGAAACCACAACACCCCCAATAAAATTATATTACAAATCAACCATGCACAGTGAACATATAAAAGAGGAAAGAATAATGAAAGAAATAATCCGTAAAGGAGTAAAAAGCACTACTCCTAACCAAAACATAAACCTGATAATATTCTACAAAACCAAGAAGACTTCCGAACTCCTTATCAAAAACAGCCCGAAGCCGACGGAGAACCCTCTACAGCAGTCAAGCGTTGTATACATGTACACTTGCCCCCACGAAGGATGTAACCTTCAATGTAAGTACATAGGTATGACGTCGACCAAGCTGACGAGGCGTTTGACATGCCATCTTCAATCTGGTGCCCCTAGGAATCACATGAGACAAGCCCATGACATTACTCTAACAAGAGAAATGTTGAACAAGAATACTTGCATAATAGATAAAACCCAAGATTCAAGAAGATTACAAATTCTTGAGGCAATTCACATAAGAATAGAGCGACCTACCATGAACACCCAAATCACGGAACTATTTACTCTACCCACCATGAGAGTAAGGACAAGACAAGAACATATCGATGCCAACACAGAAGACCAACATAATGTTATGTCCAACATAACAGGCCAATTACACTGGATTAATCTTTGTGTTTAGATAGGAGATGCCTCGTATGGGCCAATAAGCCTTCTGCAGCCCCTATGTTTATCCCTTATGTATCCCCCCATGTTTTCACCTTCATTGTATTATAACCTGACCTAATGCGGGTATAAAATCAACTAGTATTGTAAGATCTGTTCACTTGAGAATGAACCATGGAGGTTCGAAACGTCGTGCAAATTATACAAATAAGTGTAATACACTCTATAGTAAATCACTTCTTTTCTTCACCTTAAAAGTACGAAAATGAGTTTTGGAGAACTCCTATTCCAATTAAGCCCTGATGCTAAGAAAATAGTTAGAGGGATAGAAGCCCTAAACCAGAAAATAATAAATACAGAATATGCGGTCATATTCAATGAAACATGTTTGAAAGAAAACCTGCTGCCAGTATACACCAATATATATATATATATATATATATATATATATATATATATATATATATATATATATATATATATATATATATATATATATATATATATATATATATATATATATATATACAATATATATATATGTCGTACCTAGTAGCCAGAACTCACTTCTCAGCCTACTATTCAAGGCCCGATTTGCCTAATAAGCCAAGTTTTCATGAATTAATATATTTACTATAATTTTTTTCTTATGAAATGATAAAGCAACCCTTTTCTCTATGTATGAGGTCATTTTTTTTTTATTGGAGTTAAAATTAACGTAGATATATGACCGAACCTAACCAACCCTACCTAACCTAACCTAACCTAACCTATATTTATAGGTAAGGTTAGGTTAGGTAGCCAAAAAAAGCTAGGTTAGGTTAGGTTAGGTAGGTTAGGTAGACGAAAAAACATTAATTCATGAAAACTTGGCTTATAAGGCAAATCGGGCCTTGAATAGTAGGCTGAGAAGTGCGTTCTGGCTATTAGGTACGACATATATATATATATATATATATATATATATATATATATATATATATATATATATATAATGTCGAACCTAGTAGCCAGAACGCACTTCTCAGCCTACAATGCAAGGCCCGATTTGCCTAATAAGCCAAGTTTTCATGAATTAATTGTTTTTCGACTACCTAACCTAACCTAACCTAACTTTTTCGGCTACCTAACCTAACCTAATATATTAAGATAGGTTAGGTTAGGTAGGGTTGGTTAGGTTCGGTCATATATCTACGTTAATTTTAACTCCAATAAAAAAAAATTGACCTCATACATAATGAAATGGGTAGCTTTATCATTTCATAAGAAAAAAAAAAAAGAAAATATATTAATTCATGAAAACTTGGCTTATTAGGCAAATCGGGCCTTGCATAGTAGGCTGAGAAGTGAGTTCTGGCTACTAGGTACGACATATATATATATATATATATATATATATATATATATATATATATATATATATATATATATATATATATATATATATATATATATATATATATTATTATTAAATATGACCGAAAAAGTAAGATTAATAATTCTAACACGAATTTTCTCAATCTTTCGTACATTTCTTTTCACTGTTGGAGGTAATTCAAAAATCAATTCTCCAAAATTCATTTTTATTTCTAGTCTGACTCGACACTTGAGCGCGTTTCGTAAAACTTATTACATTTTCAAAGACTTTAGATAACACATACACAACTGAATAGAATAGAACATCTCCGATTTTGTTTATATCTACATTTGAGTGAGGTGGATGGGATGAGGTGGTATTTAATAAGGTATTAATTTCATCAACACAAGCCAGAACATGAAACAATGGGTATTGAATAGAAGTGATTGTAGAAAGCCTATTGGTCCATATTTCTTGATGCTTCTATATTGGAGCGGAGTCTTGAGGTGGGTAGAATATAGTTGTGCATTAATTGGCTGTTGATTGCTGTTCCGTGTTCCGTGTTGAGTTCCGTGCTGCGTTTCATTTACGAGATGGAAAAGGATGGGAAGCTGCCCTTTCTAGATGTAACAGTCATGGAAAAGAGGGAGGTTTCCACACTGCAGTCTACACTAAGGAAACGAACATAGGAATGTGCCTAAATGCCAAAAGCGACAGCCCAGATAGGTACAAGAGGAGTGTTGTTAACGCATATGTCGACCGTGCTCTCAGCCACAGCTCAGAATGGAAGCAAGTCGACGAAGAATTCTGTAGGGTAAGGCAGGTCCTAGTCAACAACGGCTTCTCCAATGGTTTCGTCGAAGACATCATAAGAAGGAAAGTGAAACGCCATGCAACCTCTGAAGAGACAACCAACACAACACCTATACCCCCTATTAGACTATTTTACAGGAACTTCTTTTCCACAGCTCATAAAACGGAGGAAAGGGTCCTGAAAGATATTGTTAATAGATACGTTATCCCTACAGACAAAAATCAGAGGATACAACTGACGATTTACTATAAAACCACCCCCTCCCCGCTCAGCTCGTTGTCGCCGTGTGGGGGCTTCGTGGGCGGCTGCCGGAGTGTGATGCTCCTTAGGACAGTCCTCTGTCCTTTTCTAGCCTTGTGCTCCTGCTGCCGTCCTCTCCAATTCTGCTGGGCACCTTTTCCGTTTCCTTCTGTTTCGTTTTTCTCCCCCCTCTTCTCCTATCTGCCTTGCTCGTTCTGGTTCTTCCATGGACTTCTTCTATTTTGACGCCCGGGTGCTTGAGGAGGCATACTCATGCACCCGTAGAACTGCAGTACCCGACGTCGAGAGCGAGGGGAACCTTTTATTGTCAATCCCCACTTCGTCACTGAACCCGATCTCGACGGACTGTCGGTTTCTTAAGGTGGCGTTTGTGGGGCGTATACTCACGACGCACCCCTAGGAGGCCCCGACTAGATCGGCGATATCTTCTTGTTGGGTGTCCTGCCTCTAATTGTGGCTCCATGGTGGGTGTGGGGGCACATTCGTGAGTGAATTCTTCTTTTCGTCAAGATGATAACCCCTGTTTCGGCTGCTTCTGGCTTACCTTCTCAGGCTCGTGGGGTGGGCGACCAAGCCCCCGAGTCGGTCCGTATTGGAAGACCGGGCTCTGTAGCCTCCGCTGCATTGGGCCCCGACCTTGCTCCTCCTTTGGCCTCTCTGACTCCTTCCCCTGGCTCCCCTCCCTCCTCTGTGGTTGGGTCGAGCCCCAAGCCCCCAGTGGTGACTACCTCGTCCCCTGGCGCGGCTCCTTCTCTCGTTGTAACTACTGCGCCTTTTAACCCCTCTCTCTCTGGGGGTTCTCACCGCCGTCCTCGTCACGGCCACTTTCGCTCGATTCCTTCCAGTTCTGCTACCTATCAAGCATTGTTTGGTCCCGCTTCGTGGGCCAAATATTTTGATCTCCTCCCTCTTGATTCTGCGCCTCCTGACGATTTCTCCCTTCATCGACATCTCATTGATTCCGTGGATGCCTCCATTACTTTCAACCCCACTCGTCTCGGTACACGTGTCGTTGCTGCTCCTTCTCAGGATGCTGCTTCCCGCTTGGCTGCCTTATCCTGCCTTGGCGAGACCCCCGTTCGGGTCTCGAAGAACGCTCAGTTGAATGCCAGTGTTGGCACTATTTTGCTCCCGCCCCATGTTGCAACCGGTGTTCGGGACCTGCGCGACTGCCACGACGATATTCGACATATCCTCGCTGCCCAGGGCCATTCTATTCTCCAGGTGGACACGTTTACTCGTCCCCCTCGTGGTAGTCGCCGTCAACCCCTCCGGGTTGTGAAGATTACCTTTGATGGTAGGACCCTTCCACCCTCTGTCATTCTTGCTGGTGCCAGGTGCTCTGTCCAGGAGTACATTCCTTCTCCTCGGCTCTGCAACAAGTGCTGGAGGTTTGGGCATGGTGCCCTCCGCTGCTCCGGGACTGTCTCTCTCTGTCCTTTGTGTGGTGGCGAAGGTCACTCTAAGTCGGAGTGCACTTCTCCCCAGGCTCGTTGCCTCAACTGCGGTGAGGCCCATCCTACCTTCTCCCGTGCGTGTGTCCATTACAAGCTTGAGGCAGCCGTCCTCAACCTGAAGCACCGGGAGCGTTTATCTTTTCCTGAGGCGAGGCGCCAGGTTCGCCGGCTCCCGCCTTATGCTAATATCTCTTATGCTCGCGTGTTGCGCTCTTCCTCTCCTCGTCCTTCCCGCCTTCCTCAGACTCACAACCGTTTCCGGGCCTTGGACCCTGATGCGCCCACTGCCCCCTCCTCTGTTCCTTTGGGTTCTCTCCCGAAGGATCCTCCTCCTGGTCCTCTGTCTGGGGTTCCCCTTCCTTCTACCCGGTCTGTCGTGTCTTCTGTGTCTTCTTCCTCGTCCCCCTCCGATCCTCCTTCCCATCCTCTTCCTCCATCTATCGGCTCTCCCCACCGCCTGTCGGTGCGGGCGGATGTCCATCGCTCTCCTAACGGCCGTCGTGTGTGCTCTCGTTCGGCTTCTCCTGTTGAGACACTGGAATCCGTTGCCCGGTACGTAGTTGCTGGGACACCGGTCTCTTTAAGTCAGAAGCGTAAGCCTGGCTCCTCTCCTTCCTCTTCCCCGGCGGGTAAGAAGGCTTCGCTTTCTTCCTCAGCTCCTCCTTCTGGCTCTGTTGCTCCTTCCCCTCCCGTTTCAGTGCTTGCGCCCCCTGTTCCTGCTATGGAGGTTTCTTTGGCCCCTGCTTCCCTTTCGGTTGCTGCTCTTGCTGGGGTGCGCTCCCCTCTTTCTACTCCCCCTCCTCCTGCTGCTGTCCTTGACGGCTCCTCTCCGTTGTCTCCTCCTCTTCCTCCTCCTCCTCCTCCTCCTCCGGACCCTGCCCGCCCACCTCTGATCTGTTCTCCCGTTTCCTTCCCTCCGTCTTTGCTCAGTTTACCCATGCCCCCTAACCCTGACTTTGCTGACCCTGATCCCGACCCTGATATTCTTTAACGTGCTCTGTTGCTCTTTCGCCTTTGTTTCTTCCTTGTTATCTGTTTTTGTCCTTTCTCTTCTCGTCGTTGTCCATTCTTCAATGGAACGTTCGAGGTTATTATGCCAATTTCCTCGAACTCCAACTTCTGATTTCGCGGTTTTCGCCCCTTTGTGTCTGTCTCCAGGAGCCAATGCTTGGTGCTCGTCCTGGTCGTTTTCGTGGCTATTCCTTTCTCTCCCCCCCCCAGCCATTGCTGGGGCTTCTAATTCTTCTGCTCTCTTGATTCGGGCTGATGTTCCCTTTGTTCCTTTACTTTTTCCTTCGCCTCCCCATTGTTCTGCTGCTCGTATCTTTGTGGGGAAATGGTACACAGTTTGTTCCATTTATCTCCCCCCGAGTGTCCCGCTCTCTCTTCCTGATTTGAAACACCTCCTGGACTCCTTGCCGGAGCCTGTGCTCCTGCTGGGTGACTTCAATTGTCGTCATTCTCTTTGGGGTGACGTTCTGACGAATACCCGGGGTCGCCTCCTTGAGCCGTTTCTCCTCTCTTCTTCCCTGTCTCTTCTGAATTCTGGTGAGCCCACTCATTTGGACTCTCGGACTCGCACCCTTTCTTGTCTTGATCTTTCTCTCTGCTCTTCTTCTCTTTACTTAGATTTCACGTGGCAGGTTCTTGATGACCTCCATGGAAGTGATCATTTCCCCATCCTTGTTTCCTTTTCTCTTTTCGCCCTTCCCTCTCTTTCCCTAGGTGGCAGTTTGCTAAGGCAGACTGGACCCTATTTACCCTCAGTGCTGCTCTCCCTGACCTCTCCCTTCTGCCTCTCTCTCGCGCTCTCCTCCTCTTTCATGACACTGTCTTCAACGCTGCCCTCCGCTCTATTCCTCGCTCTTCCTCTCGGGGTCCACGGAAGTGCGTTCCCTGGTGGAATGCGGACTGTGCTCGGGCTGTCCGCTGTAAGCGTGCAGCCTGGAAGAGGCACCGCCGTAGGCAGACGACCGATTCTTTTCTTTTCTTTCGGAAAGCGAGTGCGGTGGCCCGTAGGGCCATCCGTACGGCTAAACGTGAATGTTGGGCATCTTATGTCTCAACAATTACGTCCGAGACCCCTCTAGCCCAGATCTGGAAGCGTATCCGCAAGATAGCGGGTAAGTTCGTTCCCGATGTTTCACCGGTCCTTCACCTCCATGATACTCTTGTGGCGGACCCGTTGCAGGTCGCTTCCGAACTGGGTTCCCACTTTTCTTCTGTTAGCTCTGGTCATCATCTTCCCCAATCTTTCCTTCTTCATAAACCTGTCCTTGAGTCTCGTCCTTTAGATTTCTGCACTCATCTTCAGCTTCCCTATAATGATCCCTTCTCTCTCTCTGAACTTCGTTCTGCCCTGGCCCTCTGCGGTTCTACGGCGGCGGGCTCCGATGGTATTCATTATGAGATGCTTCGCCATCTCCCTCCGAGCACGTCTCAGTATTTACTGTGTCTGTATAA
>NC_091183.1:6990610-6993110 GCF_040958095.1 Procambarus clarkii | reverse complement strand
GTCTTCGTGAGATTGTTCACGGATTTCGTGGTGCTACATTTCGTGAGAGATTATCTACGAATTTTGTGGAGTTTATTTCGCGAGGTCACTAATAATATTTAATACTTCTTGATAATATTAGAAGTTTCATAGAGGCTAATTAAGAGGCTATTATCAATAATTGTGTATATTATTTCTCCAAAATAGAGAATTATTTAATATATATTGCACTAGTAATCACAGTATAATATTTACTAATTGCCAACCCACAACAGGGTAGGATATTAACAATGACTAGTTGAACTATTATTGCTCATCCTAGTCCCATTATTACCATAGTCAGTTGTACTATATTGATCAACCTAACACCATTAATGAAAGGTGCAAACCCTATTTTGGGTGTAATTTTTATCAACTCGAGTTGAGTTGTATATATAATAATTTACTTATGATCATTACACCTTTGAGTGATAAATTAGTGTCTCTACCATCCTAGGGTGATATAGAGGAGCTAACCTAAAGGTACTTCCAGTGACACTGGTTTATCACTCAAATCATTAGTGTGTATGATTGTATATATATAATGTGTATTAATTTTAAGTGCTAACCTCTAGTAGAGGTAGGATTATTGCCTAGTGAGTGCAGAATTTACCCTAGGCTACCATTAGTGTTTGTTCAGTATTATGAGCAGCCCAAGTACAAGCCCCACAAGGCTTCACCAACTAGCTAGTATGGATAATGCTGGCAATGAGAAAACTGTCATACATCTAGTACTACAATTGCTGGATTTACCTCAACCTGATCAGACTGCTGACTCATTACAATCCTTCAGCATGGAGTTTGAGTCACTACTAAGAACATTCAGTCTTAAGGTTGATATAACTACTAGTGAATGGATGACCAAAGTAGTCCTTCAACGAAAATTGTCCAGCGATATACTAGATGAATTATGTGCACATCAACATAACACCATCCTGACAGTACAGGACATCACTGAAGGTTTACATTCCATCATAAACAAACGACGAGCAAATGAGGAAGTTAAAGCCTCATGCAAGCCTTCAGAAATAGAAAATAGTCAATTAAAGGATAAAACAACTACCCCAAATAAACATCAATCAATTACTCTAACATCAAGTTGCAGAAAATCTGACAACGCAGCAGCAACCTCCAAGCCTACTGTTACTAGTTCACCCAAACCGGTAACTTCCAAACGTGCAGTAGGCTGGGGGACATGTATGTTCTGCAAAAAGAAACATTCAACATACTGTTGTGCTAATTATCCAACCAGAGACATTCGTATGGAGCGACTCCAGGAATTAGGGAGATGTGCAAGGTGTCTCAAGTCACACAACATAGACTATTGTGATACCCAATTCAACACCTGTAACAGGTGTAGAAGAGGTAGACACCATGCAGCACTGTGCAAATATACGAAATTAACGTATTCAAGACCCAAGGTGGAAGATAGCATTCCCACCACAGTACAGTACTGCAAGGTGCAACAAACAAAGAGTGTCCAATCGGCAAAGTCTAAAGGTAATACGACTTTGCCTACTGCCCAAATTACCATCCTGAATAAGAGGGCCAAGGTCCATACCCGTGGGTTGTTTGACCAAGGATCCCAAAGAACATATATCACTAAAAAGTTGGCAGATGAACTACAATTAAGGCCTGTAGCCCAGATGTCATTCAACATCTCAGGGTTTGTAACATATGCAGGACCTCAAGTCTACCAGGTGGTACAACCATCAGTACGTTTAGGCAGGTACGTCTGTCGAGTACAAGCCATTGTGGTGGACAAAATACCAGTAGACCTACAAGTTCAAGGTCTGAGAGCAACAGCCAAATTCCTGAGAAATAGAGGAATAAAATTGGCAGATAATATTAAGTCTGATCACCTCACCGACTTCGGTCTCCTTGTAGGGACAGACTATTGTCATCGATTCATCGGTAGCCCTACTAAATATCAGGGTATAACCATGTTAAACTCTGCAGGAGGTAAATTACTCTCAGGTCCCGTATCAAGCCTGAGGAGACCTATGCCTGCAGATAAACAATACCAATAGAAATCTAAATTTGTCAGCTGATTATATTTTTCCAGTAGCATTATACTAAAGAGATTACAGCTGACTATACCAACAGAGGTTGATGTTAGTATCATCATTTAAAGCTGAAGATGAGTTCATGAGGCCTCAGTGGCAAATCAGTGAACAGTAGCCTAAAACAGCTACAAGTCACTGCGACCAATGTCACTGAACCCACTGCAGTCTCAGAACCATACTTTACTTTAATGATGAGCTATTCAATCTTCTGAATCAATTAACTAAATTAAACCAAAATAAATCTGATGACTGATTTGATACATTTATTATTTAATCAAGATGTATTCCATGGGCCTCAGTGTTTATATATCAGTGACCAGTTACCTGAAGAAACTTCAAGTTATATCTAATGTCACTGATCTCACTGCAGTCCCTGAATCATACTTGACTGTAGTACTTGATCACATCCAGTCTTC